>NW_026136716.1:7219789-7229789 GCF_905237075.1 Dicentrarchus labrax
AGTAAGAATTTACAAGAAAGTGAACGGGTTAAAGGAAATACAGAGAGAGAGAGAGATGGGGAAACAAGGTACATTAATATATGAGCAATGGGGTTATAAACACTGATTGTTTCATTAAAATGTGTCATGATGTGTGTGTGAATGCTGGATTGAGCATGTGTGTGTGCTAACATTGGAATTTCTTTAGTTTAAAGCAGCACCACTTGGTAGTTGCCTTTAAAATCAAGTGTGTGTGTATGTGTGTGTGTGTGTGTGTGTGTGTGTGTGTGTGTGTGTGTGTGTGTGTGTGTGTTTGTGTGTGGCTTGTTTGTTGCTCGACAATTAGCTAGTAGCAGCTCACGTACTATTGAAAGCAGATGTTTTAAATTGCTAACAACTGGATATTCCAGTAATACGTGAAATCCCTGCCAGGACTCGCTCCAGGAAATGTAAAACATCTTCAGGGTCTTACCACCTTCCCAAAATTCTGCTAAACTCCATGTTGATCCCCACTGAGGCCATATTGTAGATTATCTTTTACAACATGATCATAACCAACTGGGAACACACAGCTGGAAATGTATTGATCACAGGGGGCTTTCTCTCTTTTAAAACTCCCTTTGAAAAACAGCAGATTATATTCACTGTCCAGTACAACACTACTACAACAAAGAAAATTCTCAAAACCATATAACTGAGTGAACACACAAACTACTAAAGTAGTATCAACAAAAACTGAATATTACTAAGCCATTATATGTGTGGGAGCAGGCTCCATTTGCATTGTACTCACTGTAGCACCACTGCAATACAGATGAGATGAAAAACGAACCCTGATATCAACTGTGGTATCATTTCATTTTTACATACAAAAGGAAATATGTACTGTTTTGCACAGTTTCATAATTCCTACCACATAAACACAGGATTCAATAATTTGATAAAGTCTGAGTAATAAAGGCATCTTTCAGTCATAATCTGTCTTCAAATTAAAAAAGATTGTGAGAAAATCAAATTGTGATCCCAGTGAATTGTATCAAATCATGAGTGTATAGTTAGATAAGTTAGTATACTAAAGTTTCTCATGAAGCTACTGCAGAAAACAAAGCTAAGTAACACAATCATGCTATCTAACCCTAGATTAAATTGTGAGAGAGTTCTGCTCCTCCTCTGCAGACCTGCTGCTGCTGATTGCAGAACTAGTTATTTTGAAGCATTTGGCCGTTTCTAATTTTTGGGATTCAAACTTCTGCATGTTTTTATTTATTAATGTAAAACAGGTCAGCAGCAGTCTGCTGTCTTCGTCTGTGTTAACACGATGTTTAAACATACCTTCTCTCTTCTTTAGTTGTTGTTTCAGTCGTGTTTTTGTGACGGGTGTGGGACTTTAACTGATACAATAGTGTTCCACAATCGTACAGCAAGGTGTAGTATTGGCTCTGTTACAGTATGAATGCTGTCCAGTATGTTTTGCATTTAAGAACTATTACTACCAACGTGCACACACAACACATACACGTTTCTTTTTTAAATACCACATTGTTTGTGTGTGTGCTTGGATTGGTCCAACATTGCGGCAAGCCACTCACCACAGACCTCTTGGCAGTCACACCATGGCCTCTTTCACCACTGTGGTCTATGTGTGTGTAGGTGTGTGTGTGTGCAGCAGTGTGTGTTGCACCTTTACATCTTCACATTGGTACTGCTGTGGCTAAATTACGCTCCATTCTCATCTATTATTACTGAAAATTAATTCAAATGTCACCTTTAAAGATCAAACTAAAAGTATTGTAGTAGAGTTGAGATGAGAGACAAAGTGAAAGGAGGCTTTAGTGATACAACAGTGCAGTAATGCAAATCAACAGACACTAGCATGAAAGCATCTTGTTGGTTTCAGTGCTCAGATTCAAATTAGGATGTTAATGTAACACAAAACAGTACAATGTAAAACAAAAAAATGGACTGATGTGAGGAACTGATATTAGACTTCTTTTATTAGACTTATTATTCAGGATTCAGTTCATTATTATTGGGCACACTCATTATGTTGGCTTATAAAGTCATTGTTATATTATCTATGTCAAATAACTGTTACCCTACACTCACCACAGGATAGAAAGTAAATGTAAGTTAGGTCAGGCCAAATAATATTCATGCCACCAGTCTTGCCACTAAATCAGCAATGCCAAGTTGCATATGTATGAAAAGGTATCAAGAATATAGTTCATATTAGATTTTCTTAGAAAACGACAAACTTAAAGTTTAAAGTTAAAGTTGCATTCATTTATTTGACCACTACGGGGCAGACAAACTCAACAACAAGATGACAGACACATATTATTATATGTATAAATCAGGTAGGGGTAACAGGTTAGCCAGTTGCTTGTTTACACATCAAACCATTTCTCAGCTATTTAGCTGATTGTATGAATTTGATTCCCAATATCTTGACATTGACGTTGATGAGAATAGGGTCCGGGGGCGGAAAACCAAGACTAGGAGCTAAAAGAGACTAAAAGGCTCCATAAAGCTCACTTTGTCACTATGATTGACCCCTTCCACATTACACATAGTAATTTGACTCATTGTTGATAAAATAAATCAATGAGTGGAATTATGAATCATGTTTAGATGATAGTTAACAAGGTTTTATCCTTTGAGACTCTGTTATTTGTTTATTTAGCAAAAATCTTTCTCTACGGAAAGAAGACGTATATAAACATTCTATATTGCATTTTCAATATGTTGTTGTACATTTGCAGAAACTACATTCCACATATAATGACCATCTTAAACGCATCAGCTCCTTAAATCTTTTCTCCTTTGTTTGTGTCCCTAAGGTGGGTCTAAAGGTCCAATCAAGAGGCGTATAACAATATGATATAGCAGCCACCTGCTGCTCTTCTTACTCCTTTTACCTGTAATTACATAGTGTGCCATAGAGTGTGTGTGAGTGTTATTGGCATAATTATGGTGTTCAAGGTAGCGTGGCGATCTTGTGTCAGAAAACAGCCTGCAATTAATACACCAATGATCAGGTTGCTGCACGTGTGTGTGTGTGTGTGTGTGTGTGTGTGTGTGTGTGTGTGTGTGATTGTGTGTGTGTGCGTTGCTTGATAATTAACTGGAGCGTCAGGAATAGCTTTGATGTTAAGAGGAAGAAAGAGAGAGTGGACAGATGCAGGAGGTGTGTCCACACCAAACATGCAGCACACCAAAACGTTATGCACACGGCCGGCGTGTGACCTATTGTGTGACTGTGTGTGTGTGATCCATGTTTTGTGTAAGTTTGATTGCTGGTTCTGCAACTGGTTGTATGATTCTAGAGCAAATAGTAAAATTGTTCATGTGTTGAAGAACAGAGTGATATATATTTATGTCTCAAATGTATCAAAATATGACCCATAATACACATCAAAGCGTGTATGCAGGTATTGGAGAGTACTACAGCATATGTGAAAAAGTTGTCTAAAGCCTTTTGTGTCTCCAGAGGGAGCTGCATGAAATCTGATAAACATTGCCTCAGGTGATGTCACTTGAGTCAGTGTCGGTTGGTGCTGAAGACTAGTTGCTCCTCATCTCTGCTTGAGACAAACGGCTCCAGGCTCCATTAGTCCCAACTGTCAGTGGTCAAGTTGCATTTTGGGTAACAAAGGCGTCTCTGGGACTGCTACTAATTGGGACATCTACTAATTTGCAGCTGATTTAAATGGGCCATATTTTGCTTTTGGGGGGTTTTCCCTGTGCTTTAGTGTGTTAGATTCAATAGATAGAGTGATAGATTTTTGGTGCCTGTAGAAGTCCTGAAAAGTGACAAAACCCACACCGAAGGGAGTTACTGTCTCCTACAGAAAACACTGCTCCTGCACTGCCTGATCACCTCATTTGTATTTAGCCTTTTCTTCTCTTTCACTATGACATCACAGAGAAACACACCACCTATAGGTTAGGTCAGTGGTTGTCAAACCTTTTTCATTAATGTAATGTATATTTTTTCAGCCACATACCCCCTGACCAGTGCAAAAACAGTTTTGGATGGAAAAAAAATGCCTATATAAAGAGGTACAATGCAGCGCTGTGCCATCAGTGTCAGATTTATTACAAAAAAACACATTTAAACGATCACTCAATTCAAGGAAAACCTATTCTTTGTCATCATGCAAAAACACTAAGACAACATTGTAGTTGCATTGAACTTGAACTGGATCTATTTTGCACCTACAGTTGAGTGAGAAACAGGGGCTTGTACTTCACTGAGGATCTTTGACAGTTTACAGTAAACGATTGCATTGAAAAGAGGAATATTCACACTTGCATTTACATTTTTTATTGAACTTACAGTATAATTATTTTAGGAATGCATGACTTATATGTTTTAAATGAAAATTTTTTTAAATGTCAAGTCCAACCTGCAGTAGTCCAAAGTACCCCTGGAGTATGTGTACCCCCAGTTGAGAACCACTGGGTGAGGTGACAGTCCAGTCCTGCCCACTGACTCAACCTCAATGTCAGCCATTGTTGTTTACTCCTAGCATGACTCCATTAACAGAATGTGGAAAGTGCATTGTCTCTGTTGTTGGCTGCAAGAACCAACACAAACGTTTTCATCTACTATTTATTTCATTTTTGGTGGAGATGTTTTGGAAATATCCTCCCAACAATGGAAAAACTGCAGAGTGTTTGTGCATTGTACTACGGACTGCTTTATCAATGACAGCCGGTAAGGGTTCAAGCTCAAGGATGGATCAATACTGTCTGTCCCTGACGAACTTCACACTCAGAGGCTGTACGTTTTAACGTGTTTATGTTGTTTTACTGTTTATGTTGTAGGTTAGTCTGTTCAACTGGGTGTTAGCATGTAGCGCAGAGGTAATGTGTGAAGTTGAACTGATGTTGTAATATTGAGAGACGGTAAAGAAACAGTGTGAAGCCTTGTTTGAATCTAACTGAATACAGAGTAGTGGGTTTGATGCTGTAAATCCACTTGATAGAAATGCCCTGAAGGTAACGATTTAGTTAGCTTTGGTTGAAAAAGAAACTGTGAGATAGCAGGAATTAATTTGCTTGGAAACATTGTGTAACTTTGATTAGCACTCTGTAGCTAAGTTGCTAAAAACAAACAGGCAGAAATGATGGGCGGGGCCTGCTCAGGCTCGTGGGAGCTGACCAATCAGAGCAGAGTGGGTCACTTGGGTGGGGGGTTGCAGCTAACCCTCCTACTGTAGAAAACCCCTATCTTCCAATATTACAGCCTTTTTAGTACAAAATCTCTTTGTGTTGAGGATCTGCTGCAGCTGTGTGTGGAACAGAAACTCTGTCCTGTCCTCCAATGTAGATGATTTATTGTACTTTGATTAATGTGCTGATCTTGCAGTAAAAGTTAATGGGATATTCTAGTTTCTTCTAAAACAATTGCAAATGGATTGTTTTTCTTTTGTGAGAAAATAGCTTTTTCAAAAAAAGCATGTTGCAGCTTGTCCTGCCTTGTCCAGACAGGAGTAAACAAAATTGTGGGAACAACAACCATATACATTTTACAATTGAGATATGAAGTAACGGCCACTTTTATAGGACTTGTTACACCGCAGCACTTTGTCCTTGAGTGAAATTAGTTATTATTTGGTTTGCTGTTGGTCTCAGGTGTGTGTCTCAATATGTCTGTGTCTAATACTATATGTGTGGGTTTTAGTTTTTTTGGTGCTTTTATTCCCTTTAATTGACAGGGACAGCTGAAGAGCGCCAGGAAACGGGGGAGAAAATGAGGGGATGACACACAGCAAAGGGCCACAGGTCGAAGACAAACCCATGGCCGATGTAGCAAGGACCCAACCCCGGCACATGGGGCACCGGCTCTGTCAGGTGAGCTATCAGGACACCCGGAAAATGGATGTTTTTTCAGATCCGGTCCAAAATGTTAGACCTGTTCAGAACTCTAATTTTGAATATTTTACTTTTATTTTGAGAAAAAAATGCCAGTAACAAAACTTGAATGTTTGAGTTTCAGTTGTTCCTCTGACTATTAACTTCCTAATATTGTCTATGACGTTGAATTTAGCATAAATGCTCCAAATTAAAGCAGGTTCAATACTGATATCGTGACACAATATACGTATTACTTAAATATGGTCTTTGCATTATAGTATGTACAGGTTTTCCTTCATTGTTTCAGCTTTATTCGTAACTCTTTATTCAAGAGCGTGTGTGTGTGTGTATTTTGTGTGTCTCTGTGCCATTTACTGTAGCCATTATCCCATGAGTGACATTATATTGCACGTCAAATAATCAACTCATATGAACTGTTAGCTCATTTAAGACCTCGAGTCGTAATGTTGTTAAAGTCATCACACACCCACAGATAATTTCACAAAAGCTGTTAATGTATTTACACACACAACATACAGGAAGTGTGCCATCCAAACGTTACACACACACTGTAAGAGAGCAGTCCAGCCCTCATCATAAACCTGGTCGTTACATCGTAAGCATTTACACACACACACACACACACACACACACACACACGCACGCACGCACGTGTGTCAAACCTGCATAGCCTTTAAATTTAGTAATCATGTCATAAATGTCAAACACACGACGTGTCGTAATCCTCAGCGAGTCGTCAGCAGAGGATCGTCAGCAGCGTTAGTCCTCGTTACTGGAGGAGGGCCACATGTGGTCCCCCCTCCCTCTGAGCCGTATATCCATCATGCTGCTGGGTCCTTTGGGGGCTATTGATTAGTCAGAGGATGTAAAGAGGAAACGTATCATTTTGTTAACCAAACAGGGAACTTTCAGGGTCTACTTTTACAAGAGGAAGAAGCTGGAGCTCAGCAAAGGGCCTTGCAACAGGACGATCATTTTGTTAAACTGTTATTTTAGATAGTGTGAGTGTTAACTGTTAAATCGTCAGCAACAATGATGCATTCAGTTACATGTCTGATTATGGAATATACTGGATAAAAATTCAGAAATTCTGCAGTTAAACCATTATGTAATTATTTAATTTAGAGACTCAATAAAGTATAAGAAATTATTTTCAATCCAAATTTGAAATATTGAATAAATTTAAAATCCACGTCAGTTGTCCCGCCTAAACAAGTGCAACTAAACCTCTCTGCTTTTGCTCAATCTGCCTCTGAGTCTGAGGCAACTCCAGGATTGCCAACTTCTCAGTGACTTTATTTCTTAAAAAGCACCAAATTTAGCAACATATTCAGATCACCAGGGAAAGGCAAGATAAACATTAATATATATTATATTGTATTCCATTCCCATGCGTGCTGCACGGCTCTTCTGCCAACAGCACCGGGGTCTATTCCTCTCCCTCTCCGTGCTCACAGGCACGAGTAGGTGAGGCGTGTTGGGGCAGGCAGGTCTGGACTGAGACTCTTCTCTTTCATTCTTTCTCTCTGAATCAGTGGATTAGGATGTTCCCTATAGCTTGTGAATATGTAGGCTTAATAGTTCAATAGTTTTTTAAATATATAAATACATTTTTGTTATGCATTTCTGTTTTTCTCTATGTCATTATCCTGCCTGTATCCTCTTCTTCATGTTATGTAACCTACTGTAGATGTTTCTGATTAGAAATGAGCCGATGATTCAGCTGAGTTTTTTATTTCCAGAAAAATAACACTTCGGCTGCAGTCACTAGACTGCTGCTAGTATGGATTCTTTTCTGGAACCAATGCTAGAACTGAGAACTGACATGAAATGGCACTCTAAAAAAGGAAAATGAAACGGCTTTAATGGGAAGGCTAAGGCAGTGCAGTCGTTCGTTGTTTAGTTGTTTTTAATTATCTTTTTATTGGCAGTGAGCTATTAGTCATTGCGGGAAATATGATGAGTCACATCTGTGGTGTTACAGTTATTTTCAGTAATGCTTTGGTCTTTAATGATCACTAGATTTAATCCTTCTGTGTAGCTTCATTCATCTATGGAGAGACAACACTACTAGAGACTTTATCTCTAGTAAGTACTTTACATTTCGACCTGGTATCAGCGTCTGTGTGTACTTTAGAATGACATCTGATCAAAGGCCTTTGCATTTACACCCTGTATTAATCAGTTCCTGTTATCTCGACTGTATTGTGATCACACCTCATTATGTGGGGCTAGCAGACTTGTCAACATTAATGCCATCTCTCAGGTGAAGGAGAAAGACACAGCTTTTGTTTTCACATTATAACAACATTTTTTAACTTATTACTGATTACCATGATTGTCCTGTTACCAGAATCAGCTTTATTGGCCAAGTACAACAGCGTGTTGGAATTTATATTGTAACGTAACATGTGACTTTCAGAAGTTATTTACACTACAGTATATACAGCCTGCTTTATGTTTGGCTGTGATGGATGAAATAAATGGGTTTTTCCACAATCTGTAAATAAAACTATATCATCATTTGTACATTAAACTACCTTGTGTGTGTCTACACTCGTGATGGTGTCTCTTCAGGCACTGACTGAATTTTCTTGCATTTTGAAAACAACTTTTTTCGTTTTTTGCAAAAGGTTCTTGTTTTAACCAGATCCGTTAATTTTGTGTAATAATGAGAACGTTTTGTGATTTAAAACAAAATAATGTATGTTTTATGTTGTTAGTACAAGAAAAGGTTCTTGTTAAAACAGGGTAGTTTAACTAGAAATATTTAATAACAACATGAAACATAATGTGAAAAGGATCTGGTTAAATGAAAAATGTTTAACATTGTGAAATGCGGTTACAGCAATATACTGCTGTAACTATGTGTTTTTCTTGCATCACACATCAACATCACATGATACTAACAGGTGGAAATTAGGTCTCTTAGTTAAATGTAATACTTTTATCTCCAGTCAAACATAGTCCAGTCCACATATCATATTAGAATTGACTGATTTAAAGATCATTTTAAAATAACCTCATTATATTGTCATTTTGTCAAGAACAAAATCCTACTTCGAAAACAAAATGTCTGTTGTTTGTAGCATCATTCCCTGTCTGCTTACTGTATCTCACTACTGTTTAAATTCTCTCTCTATTCCTGCTTTCTTTACTATCTTCCTCTTTCTGTTACTGTTGTTTCTCTACCTCGATCTACCCTCCACCCTCTCTCTAAAATTAAACCAAGTTACTGTGAACTTTGTGGACTTCAGCTTTTACTCAAAAGTGCTGTGGTAGAAGAAAAAACAAAAACGCCTTCTCCAAAAAGACCAAATAAACAAACAAACAAAACCTTTAACACACACACAGAAACACACTCCTGAAAACCACATGGGACCAATTATCACATTTGCTTTGCTCTGTTTGCCAACCCCCAATCTCTATACTGACAGAGAGAGAGAGAGAGAGATACAGTAAACGCTCAGCCAGTCATCACCTCATTAGCCTTAGCGGCATAATGCTTGTGTGTGTGTGCGTGTGTGTGTGTGTGGTTAATAATACTGTATGCCTAAATCGTGTATTGTGTCCATTTACTTTCTCTTTACACTGATTGTGTCCCGTTGTGACTTTAAAGCTTCCTAATGTGCGCTGAAATGACAACGCTCTCTATTTTATGTACACATGATCTTAATATAAAGCAAAAATCAAGCAAAGTAAAAGAAAATAAAGTAATTATCAAAGTAAAGTTAATTATCAAAGTCACGTTATAGTTGTACAACAGAGGAAATCACATGCACTAATATGGCCAGACCGGCTTTGTAAACAAACCACAGAGAGGCTAGGATAACAACACAGGCAAAGAGAGAGTGTGATGTCATTTCTCCACAATATCTTTCAGTGTTTCCTCTAGGATTTTTTTTTGCAGTGGGGGCAGGTCTGTCCGAACACCCCCGTCACGTCACGTCACGTCACGCCGGCAAACGTTTTACGTATGCAACTGAAGTGACACTTTGCTGCAACACAAACAATTATATTTACCGTTTTAATGTTTCCAGATGTTTGATATCAGGACGTTGAGCTGAGAACTGACAAGTTGAACGTTGTCCAATTAAAACGGACCCACCGCGGTGACGTTTTTGGTGGAGCTGTTAGT